>NC_092793.1:6878445-6923940 GCF_918797505.1 Bemisia tabaci
GTGTTGTACAGTATTATACGAAATTGAAGGCACTCCAACATACCAATAATAAGAATGACAGGCGTCCTTTAAGAGTACGGAACTTTCCTTGCAAAATAAGTCGAGATAAGAGAGATAAAGGAACATTCTTGAGTATGCCGTCAAGAAGATTTTATTTTGAATCAAGAATAAAATAGGTGAACAAAAGCGGGTTTCTGCTTGATGTAAGTGACTTTCCTTCCTATAAAAGCATCTTTTCTTCTTTAAGAAAACATTATTTTCTTTATCAACTCATAAGGAAATCTTCTCGGCGGAAAATTTAAGGATATTTCTCCGTCAATTAGGTCACTTGTTCCTCTAATGAAGTTAAAAATCATACTAAACGTTATTAAATACAGATACTAGGACAGTAAGTTTTTCGACTACCGCTCTCTTTTTGTTGTCGTCACTCGATTTAATTTGCGAGCTAACTTCGCGCTTTTGAAAGATGCCATCAATACGTTGGGGTGCCTTCGATCTCATGTGATACCGTGCAACACCTCCGTGGCGAAATAGTAGCTCAAAGCGCTGCGGCAAACCAGTGCCGAAGCGAAGTTATCATGTACAGGAAGACTCTGAGATCCTTCAGCTGAGGCAAATCAAAAGGTTTTCCAGTTCAGGTATAAAAATATGGGATTTTCTTGAAAGATAATTAAGTCCTGTTGCACCAAAGAGGTGTGGAGAGTTTTAGTGAATGTTTTCTCATAGAAATGACGCTCCCTCATTTTCACCAAAAATCTCAATTATATATTTTTCTCCGTTGGAGCAAACAAACAAAAAAAACAAGCAAACCCTCATTCTTCCAAGACATTAAACATTCCAAAAACGTCGTAAGGAATTGTCGTTTGTAGTTACATGTGGACCAATTAACTTTGGGTTTCAAGTGGTAAGTGGACCAAAACTCCCCTTCCGAAAAAAGTGTGGACGTAAACTACTGGAAAAAACAGGTGCGCGGACAAAAAATCGTTGATGAAATGTCCTATAATCATCCTGAGCGGTGCCGGGTCACCATTTCGATACATACTTATAATCGATTGTTTTTGACACACGGGTATCCGGCCGGCGATAGGCCATCCGATGTAAACACAGAGGTTATGAATTATATGAAATTCAGCTTATAACGTCATTTTGGATAAAAAATGTATCGAAAAGGTGACCGAATCTCGGAGCACACCGGGCTCGAACTCGTCGATCAAAATATGACCCCAGCTCACTCAATTATATGTATATTACGACTTCTTCTTCTTCTACTAACGACTAGGGCATGGCCCTGTTTGTCAAGCCTTCGAGTGCCGAGCACAAAATATTAAAAATTTAATAATTATCTGTAAAGATTCGTCAAGTCAATAAAACAAATAGCAACAGGAACATTCAATCATCTTCAGGAGAAGAGAGCCAGCTTTGTGCCCATCTCTTAGGCGGTCGTCCAGGCAGTCTTTTCCCTATGGGTTGTCCAGTCATACAAACTTTTGTATATTACGACATAGATATAAAATTTTATAGAGCAGCCCGAGACAATGATAACAGTAGAAAAACAAGGGGGGAAACGGGAAACAAGGCTAAAATACACAATAAAAAAAAGAAAAACCGAGACGTTTCGACTCAAAACTGAGTCATTTTCAGTCGGAATTGTTACAATAAAACTTTGGGTACAATAAAAATGTTTTTTTTTTTTTTAAAAAAATATATTTTTACTGTAACATTTCCGACTGAAAATGACTCAGTTTTGAGTTGGAACGTCTCGCTTTTTTTTACTGAGTAATTCAACCTTGTCCCCCGATTTTCCCGCTTGTTTTTTCACTGTTACATCACGACTCTACGTCGGAATCCCGCATGGAGATTCAATTACACCGCTCTGGACGACAATCGAGGAGACAAAAGGAGAAGAGAAAAGTTCGGGATTTTTGCCGGGGCCGGGAATAAAAAGTGAAAAGATACGCGGGCCGAAAGCGCGGAGCTCCAGTGTGTTGCGTTTGCCTCATATATCAAAGCACCTGGCATCGTTACGGGGGCGCCGTTTACAACGTAACGGCAACGAGCAGCGGGCACAAATCGTCGCTCCTCCGACGTAAGAGCGTATCTCATCCTCAACATGAGCTCTAGAGAGCATGGAGTTAAATGGATAACAGGGCTCATGAGAAAACCGAGATACGCCCTTGCGTCGGAGGGACGACGAAATAAAGTGGGAGCGACCAAGCGCGCATTTGCGCCGACTCTACAAAGGTGAAATAAATAAGAAAATCCTTGACATTTTTATCACACCAAAAACACTTCCGTGTAAAAATGACCCGCCAAGCTAAAAATATAAATATTCGTCGCCTCAAAAGCAATGATATCAAATGAAGTAGACGCCAAGCAAATTTCCTGAATATAAATTGTAAGTTTCTCCTCCCTTCAACATTATTACCGGAAAAACGAAAATTATGGACAAAAAAAAATAATTTAAAAAAGGGATACAAATTTATCATCTTTTTTTGTAGTACAATTGTACAAAAAAAATGATAAATTTGTATCGGTTTTTTTAAATTATTTTTTTTTGTCCATAATTTTCGTTTTTCCGGTAATAATGTTGAAGGGAGGAGAAACTTACAATTTATATTCAGGAAATTTGCTTGGCGTCTACTTCATTTGATATCATTGCTTTTGAGGCGACGAATATTTATATTTTTAGCTTGGCGGGTCATTTTTACACGGAAGTGTTTTTGGTGTGATATCATGAAGTTTTTCGTATAAATGATCACAAACAAATAAAAGGAGCAGAATATAGTCTGATTTTTATGCCTACTTTTATTTCGTTTTCAATCTAAGAGAGATTTGAAAACTTCTGCAGTGTCTGATAGGGTATATAGGTATTGATGAGCACTTGAAAGGTACCTAATTAATGAAATATAATGTAATTTCTTGACATTTTTAAAGAAAATTTATGATAAAAATATTGGCCCGAATTTTAGCATCTTCCTCGATTCGAGACCTCGTTTGGATCACCTCCAACTTTCCTCAAGTGACTATCGCTGGAGGAAGTCTCGAGATTTTCGTAAGGGAGGTCCTGACGCCCCTCTAGGGAGATCTGAGGAAACTTTAAAAAAAGTGATGATTCTTTTTTCTGGCTGTAATTTTTTCACCAGGTGGGCGAGAAAAAAAAGCGTAGAAGGAAATTTTTTCTCATTGTCTTGATTCTCCTTCTTTTTCTAGAAACATTTCCATAAATTTATGCTATATTTCCCTTTAAAGAGAGACTAGAGGTCATGGATGTCCACTTTTATCCGAGCTGTCGATCATTCATCAAGTCATACTGAGCTGCTGTATTCTTATTTCTTTTTCAAAAAATACTTAAGAGAACTCCAGTCTTGCTTCTGAAATGACTTGAGTGACACGCTTTTAGAGACGACATAATTATGCCTTCATTGTCATTTACGCACTTATTTCGTCAAAAAGGATGTGAGCGGCCTGAGGCTTTTTGCCTCATAAACCTATGTACATTCTGACAAGAAAATACGTACGTGGCTTTCGGTTAATGTTCTAGAATGGCTTAAGGGGCATTTTTTTTTAAAATGAGCTAAGTCATCCGATCCTGTATTTTTATTGTTCAAGTAAGATTTACAAACTAGGTTTTTTTTTTTTTTTTTTTTTTTTTTTTTTTTTTTTTTTTTTTACATGACTTGAGAGCCACGCTATTCCAAAACGACGTAAGTTCTGATTGGTCCGTGGTTAAACTACCCAACACTGAATTTTCGGTTTTTTAGTGAGAAAAATTTCTGAGTAACTCATTATTCCTCCATCCTTTCCTCTCATCTCTAGGTGCCTCTCTACAAAATAAACACAAAAATTAACACATCGGATCAAACGTGGCCATACTTTTTCAGTCAAATGAAGCCAAGAAAGGATAAATAATGGATCTCAGATTCCCAACAACTGAGAAATGAGTCTTACAGGAACATACTTAAAAATAATTTCCACTGGTTAGGCCTCCAAAGAAATGAACTCCTTGAGAAAATTAGAATTTATGTATCAGGCAAAATCCAGTGATAGCATGGGTACCTGGTATTGCTAAAACAGTGATGAACTATTTGAAAGCATGCACAAGGACACTAACAAAAATATGGACACGCATCCTTTGACATTGTGCACCTTGACCCTCAAAAAATTAAATAAAATTTCCATAAAAACTAGAAAAGAAACGAATTAATGAGAAATGTTTTTAAGGCAGGGTAGAATTAAATGAAAAAATAAGTATTACCTAGATGAGTAGGCTATTCACAGATCCTGAAGTAACATACATCAATTTTGTATGTAAAAAAAAATTATTTGATTGAGGAATTCAAATGTTACTGAGGAGAGGGAAAGAGATCACTTTTAACTTATGCGCACCTTCACCAAACTTATTATAGCAAAGCAGGTACTCAAACGAAAATGCATGTTTCAAGTCAAGGTTGACAAGGAGCTTAAAAGAAAAACTCTGTGCTCTGGAAGAGGGAAAGTTGAAAAGCATGATGTCATAAATACTCACAGGAAATTGAACTCTTTCCACGCAATATTGTAGAAGATTTGAAGGATGAGAGCGAATATGGATAAGAGAATTCAGAGGCTGATGTGTTGCGTTGAAATTGACAGCTGTGGACAATCAATCCATGGTCTCCGCAAATTTTTGAATATCAAATCAGCGGAGAACCATGATTTTTGAATGAGACAGCCATTAGCTACCTATGCAAACTGACAAGGTAAATTGCTTTCTGAAAAGGCAGCTAAGAATTGGCGATCTTGGTAATTTCTTGAATATGACGCTTGATGAGAATAGCATTCAAACCATGTCCCTTTGCTGCGACGAGATAGGATTAGCGAATATGACTCAGCGAGTACAGATTCTGGGTTCACTTTAATAACTTAGGGCCGGGATCAAACCACGCACATCTTGATTTCAAAGAAGTTTAAGCACTTAACATACAAACCCAAAGAAAAGCATCATGATAACAAAGTCCTTGATTATGCAATCAGTTCGGCGCTTGATGCTGTTAGAGCTTGCTCATCGCATGTTGAGACTAATGTCAATTTTCTGATCAGCTCTGAATCAGCACCACTTAATAACACGGTAATACATGACAACAGATGGCACCATTGGCGAGTTGTGACAAAAACAATACAAGAGCATTATAGAAACATTACACTCAGCGAGCTCAACAACACAACGCTTACTAGAATAAGACAGATTTTCATGAGCGATACGAAACACTTTCAATGCAGACAATGATCATGATTTTAGAGGCCACGTTGAAAACTAATAGTAAATCATGTTCAGTATCTGGAAGACGAAGAAGAATATCATTGTCATAGTCACAAATCAGTTTAATACAGTGTCGAGTGCTTAACATTGACTCGATAGAACTTGCGCTTGTGGAAACCAGCTGCCAACTCGGCGAATCATAATCAAGTGAAAGTATCGTTTATAATGCTTGATAAGTTACCTGAGAGAAAGAGATATTCCTTTCCTATAAATCACATGTAGATAGTACAGTAGGAATGAAATAATAAACCGTGGGGTTTTATGGCTAGTACCTAATTGAGATTGAGACGCGGATGTTTGGATGTGGCTACACCATCAACTTTTTCCGAAGAATAGGTAAACCACGCACTTTCGAAAATTTCCACTCAGAATTCATGATGGTATAAAGGTACATGATGATGATGAAAATAAGTAAGAGAAAACAAAGGCTTAGTCAAAGCATAGCAACAGTATAGGTAAAGGGGCTCTAGGTTTGAAGTCTGTGTCAGCTGTTTCCTCAAAGACGATTGGGGTCCGGTGGAAGCTTCAAGTGCTTGAACTATGATTATTTAGGACTAAATCACATTAAGCAACATATGAACTACAGAGAAAAAGAATTAATAACTTTAAAACGATTACAATTCACACGTTTTTTGACAATAATTGACACTTGACACTGAGCACCTGTGATAACAATAACAAAACCACGAATGGCCGCCGTGCCGTAATGGCATGCGAACTCTAGCGTCAAAAATAACTTACGACCCGGGAACTTATGAAAGAAGCCGCCAAACTTTAATATATTCCGAATAAATTCCCAAATTGTTCTTTTATTGACACTGAATGAGTTTATTCAAGTGTTTTTGTTTTGGTTTGATAAAAAAAGCGCGCTAACAATGAGAATCGGCAGCTATAACCAGGCCAGGAGTTCTAGAAAACGAAGGAAGTCCGGTAGCGTTTTATAATCTTTAAAACGTCATATCTTCGTTAATAATAAGTTTTGAAACATCAGACACCAAAAATTGTGACCTTTGAATCTTGAAGAATCATCATGCCAAATTTCAACATGATCCTTTGAGCAGTTTTTTTGCTACGGGGTGATAAAAGTTAAAAAGCAGCGAAAATCGGCAATTAACGAAGGAAGTCCGGTGGCGTTTTATAATCTTTAAAACGTCATATCTCCGTTAATAATAAGTTTTGAAACATCAGACACCAAAAGGTATGGCCTTTGAATCGTGAGGAATCATCATGCCAAATTTAAACATGATCCTTTGAGTAGTTTTTTTGCTACGGGGTGATAAAAGTTAAAAAGCAGCGAAAATCGGCAATTCCTAATATTTTCTGTAATGTATACCGTCGACCGACGGTTATCGGGTTATCGCCCCGCGTGTGTGTGGTTGCTGCAGAGTCGTTTGAAGGCGTTTTCCGGTCTTACTCTGGGAGGTTTTATTTGGTTGTTCTCCTTATATTTATATTTTTAGCTTGGCGGGGAGATCTACCGATCTCCGTGATCTCGTGTGGCGGCTGATTCCGGGCTCATGTCCCGTCGCACAGTGGATCGAGTCAATAGGAGAGGTCGGACAAAATTTGGAAACTTCAAACGTTTTTAACTCCGTTCATACAAAACTTTGAGCTTCCAAAAGTGATTCAACTGGTTTCGTCATGACATTTTCGACAGCTAGCACCCATCGAAATTAAAAATGAGACTAAATAAACACAAAAATTTGCGGCTTTAGTCAAAAATTGCATGTTCGACCTCTCTAATTGACTCGATCCACTGTGCGTCGTAGAATGCGGTTTCCCCGGCCCGCGACTTACAGCCGGAGCCTCGATACCATCCAAGATCCTTTTTATCAATAAGAGATTCGTTCCGCCGGCCTTTGAGAATTTATTATATCATTTAAAGGTCTATTAATAGCCTTCCGTTCTTTTTTCTCATTACGCTCGCGGACACTTTCCTCTACATGCTCTCCCGCCATCGTGCCTCCTCCTCACAAAAGAGAGAAACTTCGCCTCATTCTTCAACCTCCGATCCCTTTCATTATATTTTCCCTCCTGGAAATGAAGTAATTCGAGATATTATTTTTTCCTGTAACTCTCGGACGACTTGAGGTGAATTTAATAACACCGCTCATAATGACTCGAGCACACGAGCTTTCGAGGGCTTATTTCGATGGAATCGGCTCCTGCGAAAACGTCCGTTGTCCGATACAGGGTTTCATAATTGCAGTGGGTTTTTTTTTGCCCCACGACAATGAATAATAAGATTGATCTCTTTAGTAAACGTTTCAGTATACGTGGGAGATTTTCATAAAATTGTTCTACATTCCTAAGGTCTTGAGCCATCTGGTGTCTGTAAATTATAACCAAATCGTTCGCTCAAGTTCTGATACACTGTGCTGGACATCGGGCGTTTTCGTAGCAGCCGACTTGATTGCGGTTATGACAGGATAGAACCTTATATTCTCAATAAAATCCACCAGGAAGGCGGAGAAATTCTCATTGAGTAGGACACAAAACCGTATTTTCGGCGAAAAGAGGAATATGAAGCAATTTCGAGTGGAGAAATATTTGCCTCTAATTCTAAACAAAAACGTCACAAAGCACTTCAAAGCACGCTATTACTATGACCCATTACCGTACCCAAGGGTGATTCTTGAACGTTGGAAACGCTGTTTTCCCTTCATATCGTCGCTCCCTCCTCGTAAGGGTGTATCTTAATTACTACGTGAGCCCTGATCTCCGTAGGAATCTATGTTTTCCGAGGCTCATGAGCAAATAGAGATACGCCTTACCTTCGAGGGGCGACAATTTAAGATAATTCTTAGTGATCTAGGGCCTCCTCATTGCGCTGCCTCACAGTTAATGCAGTAATATGATCCATAACGTATATCAGCAGTTATACTAAGTAGAATGATATCAAGTTGGTAAGAATTCATCGAAAAAAAACTTTAAAAAATCTCCAGAAAAATTCATTGAATCAAACTTCAAATTGAAAAAAGAAGAACAAATTAAGGAACGACAGAGTCGAGACGTATTCGGGCCTAGTTTTCAAATTTTTCTCTCAAATCTGAGTGGCACCCCACTGACAGCTTAGAACGGAGAATTGCGAGTTCACGCCTAGCGCCATCGCGCCTTCAATTTTGCAGCTGCAAAACGGACATGCATCATGTACGAATAGTTGTATCTCTGCGCCGTCATCAACGCGCCTCCTTTTACTTTGCTCTATTTCCATACTGTGTTTGTTTCAGTTTGTTTCATTTGTATTTATAGCGGTGCTTTGAAGGATGTATGAGCAACACAGCCTTAAATAGGAGAGCCGCAATAATCGAGCCTCGTTTTTTAACTTTGCTCACGACATGCGACACCTCATTGGCAGCATAAAGCGGAGCTGCGGAACATCGCGAATTCGCAGCTCGCGCCATCGCGCCTTCAATTTTGCAGATGCAACACAGATATCCATCAAGCACGAATAGTTGTATCTCTGCGCCGTCTTTACATTTGCTCTTTTTCCATATTGTGTTAGTTTCGTTTGTCTCATTTGTAGTGATGCTACAAGGGCTACGTGAGCAACAAAGCCGAAAATAGGATGTGCCCTGATCAATTATCACTTTAAAAAGAAAAAAAAAATGTTATACGCGTCTCAAGCGATTAAAAGGGCGCACGTCTAAAGATTGACTGTACTACCTCCTCTGAAAGAGTGACACGTGGCGGATGAGGAAGGGAGGGGGGTTGATAAAGCGTCTTTATGTTACAAAAAAGGTTACAATTTCGAAGAATAGACTTTTTTTCCGATCTTAGAAATTTTATCTATAGGTATTTTCACAGTTGACAAAAGTTCAAGAGCTATTTTAATTTCCTCACTTAATGACGCTCATCACGCTAAAACGGGTGGGATTGTATCGGTATCGATTGGTTCAAAATATAAACATAGCCTCAAAAACCAATTGAGTAATTTGACGGAACGGGTATTTTGTGCTAGATTATTGATTCGTATGAGTACTAATTGGTTAATATTAGTGAAATTGCTACAAAATTTCTCATTTACAACTTTTCTGACTAATATCCGAAAATTTTGGTTTGAGGTTATGTTCTTTTGTTTTGAACCAAACGATACATCGTACCACCATCGAATACGATCCATGAAGGTAACCATCGATATGTATCGATAACGGTTCAACAATCCAGACGCAAGAATGCGAACGGAAATTGCCTGCAACCCATCCTTCGACAATTACAACTCGTTAGACGTCGAAAAAGTTTCCTGGAGGGGGGGGGGGGGGGTTACCGACTATGTGAAAGAAAGTTTTCGCACCATCCTGCTTCTCCCTCGTCTCCGGATAAAATTTGCCAGGTTGTGCTTTAAAATGAGGATATTTTACATAGATTCAACTGAGAGGTAAACTGCCATGCTAAGGAAGAACGCCGTATGCGCTTTTAGACGTTGCCAAGTTTCCTCCGATAAAAACTGAAATTACAGGGAAAATTTTGAATATTATTGTCTCGAATTTTCCGACAATTTTGTACGCAATTCAATCTAAAATATCTTAAAATTTCAAGGAAAAATAAGCGCGAATTTAGTCAAAAATACAAGTTTTATCAAGGGAAATGGCAACTTCCGGATGTTCATACGGCGTTCCACCTTAGCGCGGCAGTAAAGTGTTGATTTGCGTTACTGTCTGGCAGCAGTGCTCCGGATCGCGAATCGGGCTGAAGGGACCTCGGCAGTCCTAATTCATCTCGGCGAACTCGCAGAGATCGGTGTTCTTTCAAACTGCTGCTCGCCTTGAATTATGCTTCAGCGGTGCGCTGAGTTGCCAAATCGCAGCGGAGACATCGCGCTCCGTTCGGGACGAATCCGGCGGGAACGAGTTGATACATTCGGCAGCGCCGATGCATATTCTGCTCCACCGATTTCCATAAAGTTCGAGCTGTCTCAAAGATTTGCTTACGTCAGCTGAAGTTTTTTTTTTTTTTTTTTTTTTTTTTTTTTTTCAACTTTCCTTCCTGTAATCACGCCATTTCAAATTGAACCTCTGGCGATCGCCGTTCTTTTTCGAGACTCGAAAGGCTATTCCTCGAGCTGTAAAAAAACTTCAGGGATCCGATCGACAACTATATACTGACCCTGCGTTTTCTTCGCTGGGTCGGTGATCCTCTCTACTTGGGACGAGAGTCAAATCCTGACATGACCTTTTAATACCACGATACTTATTCGTCACTGCTACGACGTCATTCCACTTGAGTCCCAAAAAACACGGAATGGGTAACTAAACCGTGTGTTTTTATTTAAGGTGATTCATCAAACTCGAGTGACGTGGTCGAACTGGCATGCGATATATCGTACCGATTAGGTCGAAAATCTCGGCAGATGGGTGAATTCAAATAAGCGTCTACTCTGGTGTCCCAGCTGTTTCAATCGTCATAATCCCAACCCGTAACTCTAAAACGGTTCCTACACTTATCTTGAAATTTTTCCTGAGTTTTCTGTTATTATAAGCTTCCACTTAAACCTTGGTTCGATGGTCGAATCGAATACCGAAAAAGGGGCGAAAATCAGCCTTTATTTTTGGAGGCTCTTCCCGTTTGCCGCCATGAATTCCCGTGCTCATTTACACAGTCACACAAGCACCCAGCGCCAAACCAGGCTTCACTTTTTCCCCGTGCTTTCAGATGCGAGCACTCCGTCTTTATGTCTTTGGTGGGGGCCTTAATTACGGTAGCCAATCAGAAATGGATTCACGTTGTCTTAACTCTCAGTATAAAGGGACTCTAATTGGACCGCGTTAAACAGAAAGGAACCAAGCCACATCAGCTATTGCCGAATTTAACAGGGGAATTTGATTTTTTACGAGAGAAAGTTTGTGCGGATTCCTTTGAAATTTTTAAGGAATTTGCTTTGTATAACGGAGAAAATTCATAGAAATTTGCACAAAAATCCGCACAACAGTTTTCATGTAAAAAATTAAATTGCCCGATTAAATTTGGCAATAGCTGATGTGGCTTCGTTCATTTCTGTTTAACGCGGTCCAATTTTGACTTGTAAAAACTTTCGATGTGTTCAGCGAGAAATTTGCACGGGGTAACAAGAGTATCGCGATGCTTAATTTCTCACCCAGATCGGCGGGATCCATTCGCAGGGGACGCGGGGCGGGGTAACAAATGGAAGAGCGCAGGACCTGATTGGATATGTTCGTAACTAGGAGGACAGGAGGGGAGTGAAAAAGAATTAGGGGCAGAACGGTGACATAAAGCGAGGAAACACCTAGAGGGACACCTTCTCCGCTTCCCCGCTTTTTACGCGGGTTATTGCCGGGATAAAAAAGCGGGATCCCCGGTGGAAAGCGGGAACTAATATGCGATTTACGCCCGGCGTTACAAGCGAGTTACCACCCGTAAATTGAGGGCGGACGGGACGAGCCCGGTTATTTGGCCCATAAATTTTGCCAATCTGCGAGTTGTTCAAAGCAGACCCGGGAAAGTAGCGTCGATGGTGAGAATTACCTCAGAAATTGGCGCTCGTGCTGGGAGCCGCGTTATGCTCCCGTTCCAAGGAAAAACGCCGTATGTACCTTCAGGCGATGCCGAATTTCCTTTCTTGATACAACACGAATTTCCTGGTAAACTTATGGATATTTTCCTTCCCATTTTTCAGACGATTTTGTTGGCAATTCAATCCAAAATATCCGAAAATTTCAAGGGAAAATATATACAACTTTCTTCAAAAAAACATGTTTCGAGGAAAAATGCCGTACGTACCTTCAGGCGATGCCGAATTGCCTTTGATACAACACGAATTTCCTGGTAAACTTATGGATATTTTCCTTCCCACTTTTTAGACAATTTTGTTGGCAATTTAATCAAAAATATCTGAAAATTTCAAGGGAAAATATGCACAACTTCACTGAAAAAAAATTCTCGGCGTTTTTACCAAGGTCCGTTGGTACCTTTACCACCTCACTTTTTTACCAATTATTGGTAATTTTACCTAGACAGACTGGTAAGCTTACCTAAAAAACGGTATTTTTACTGTTTTTTCAGGTAAGAATACCACTTTTATTGGTAATCAATTCCCGGTAACTTTGCCATTTTATCTCGGTAATTCTACCACAGTCGATAAAAAATATGGCGTTTTTACCGGGGTCCAGTAAAATTACCAATTCCATAAATGGTAATTTTACCAAGAAAAAACTGGGATCAAATAGAACCCTGAATTCTTGGTAATTTTACCCTTTTCTTAGTAAATACACTGAGATTTTTTTTTTCAGTGTTTCTTCAAAAAAACATGTTTCACTCGTGGAGATTCGGCAACTCTCGGATGTTCATGCGGCGTTCTTTTTTAGCATGGCAGTATGGAAGAACGCCGTATCAACAGCCGAGGCTTGCCAAATTTTCCCAAATTCAGCATGTGTTCTTAAAAAAAGTTATACATTTTTCTCTTCGAAATATTGAGATATTTTATATTAAATTGCAAGATAATGGGCCGAAAAATTTAAAAACAAAAATTCACGATTATTCCAGTAAAGTCATTTTAATTGAAGAAGATTAGGCAACGTCCGAAGCCTTATAGGACGTTTTTCCTTAACACAGCAGTGCGGGGAGCTTCACTGCCAGTGGCGTGGCGTGCTTTGCGATCTATCGATATTTCCCTATTTGAAGCTGTGGTAAATAATCGATTATTAAGGTGTTCGCTGGAAACACCCTATTTATCAACACTTTTCCATGGGTTTAAATGGCCGATCAATCGATATATCGCAAAGCACGCCACGCCACTGCGCGCTGCCCTGCCGCTGTTTCGTCGTCGCCTCAATGACCAAGCTCTGTTCTCGGGAAAAAAGGCCGTATGAACCCTCGAGTGTTGCAAATTTTCCGTTCATAAAATACAAATTTATTGGGAGGGTCTTAAATATTTCCTTAAATTTGTGAAGTTATTCTGTATGAAATTTTATCTAAAATATCTTCAAATTTCCAGGAAAAATATGCCTAACTCTCCCGAATTATTTTTTATCGGGGAAAAAATTCACAACATTCGGATGCTCATACGGCGCACAGTGGATCGAGCCAATGCGAGAGGTCGGACATGAAATTTTTTACTAAAACTGCAAATTTTGATGGTTATTTCGTCACATTTTAAATTTTAAGGGGTGCTTCCAAGGGCAAATTTTGGGAGGAAACCAATGAAACCAATTTCAGAGCCTCGACATTTTTTTAACGGAGTTCTGAGCTTTTAAAGTTTCCAAATTTTGTCCGACCTCTCCTATCAACTCGATCCATTTTCCTAGCGGGCTTCCAGCGGAGCAGCACTTCCGTCCTCAGAAAAAATTCTGTAAGGGAAGTGAATTTTTTCCAAATTCCCTTTGGTTAAAGACTTATTTTCTGAGATAATGATACATATTTTTTTCTAATTTGCAGAGAATTTTGTTCTTGATTTGATTTAAAGTATCTGAACTTTTAAAGAAAGAACATACCCGCAACTTTCTGCATAGAAAATATTAGATTGGAGAAAGTTGGACGACCTACAAATGATTAAACGTCATTTCTTTTGCCCAATAGTCCGACTTAATCGTGTTTCAGGCTTCACCTACAATAAAAAAATAAGAAAATCAAAAAGTTTTTATACCACATATATCAGTGCTTTAAGTGTTTACATATAAACACTCTAAGCACCAATTACGCTTCCCTGGTAAAAATTTACTGTAGGATGTATGTTTCAAAATTCCATGGACCTATCCAGCATCTAGAGCAGGGTACAGTAGACTCTGAATTATCCGGATTAATTGGTGCCGGGACCGATCCGGATAAAAAAAAAATCCGGATAGTAATAGGGAAAACAAACACCACCAACCAACACCACAGTATTCTTATGTGATCTTAATAAGTTAATGAAGTTTTTTATTGGGTCCATTTTAATTTCAGAATGGGTCCACTAACTGGAATACCTTGCGATCTAGCTTGGTTCAGCCACAAAAATAAGGCTTCGTCTACTTTTGAGTACTTTCCAGTTTTCTTATCGGAACTTATCGGAATGCGTACGTAGTTACATGGTTGCAAAATCGATCCGGATAATCCAGAGTCCGGATAATACGAAGCCGGATAATCCAGAGTCTACTGTATGTATGTATGAGCCGCTTTTACGGCGCGCTAGGGCGCTCTGCGACACCTATTCTCCACAGGAATCTGTCATGGTAGAGATCCTCCGGAAGCTGGCATCTCTCCATCTTTTCATGGATGCCCTCTACCCACCGTTTGGCTGAACGCCCTCTCCGTCGCCTACCTGGGGGACCCACTCCAACACCTTCTTCGGCAACCTGGTATCAGCCATTCTCTGCACATGCCCATACCATACCAATTGCTTGGTCACACCGAAAAAAGAGTGAAGTCGATTTAACATCCTGGATGTAAAGAAAGTGTGCAAGAACTCACAAAGTGCTAAATTACCCACTACGGCAGTTAGTTTTACATCTTGACACTGCTAAAATTACTGCTGTAGGAGTTAATTCAGCATTTTGTAAGTTCTCGCACACTTTTTCTACATCCAGAATGTTAAATCAACTTCACTTTTTTTTCGGTGCATGATATCGTGCACAATCGTCCCCTCAACGCCCATTATCTCTCGGACACGATCATTCCTGACACGTTCTCCTCCTCGAGATTCCAGCCGATCTTCGCCAGAAATCCATCTCGGTCGCCTTGAGCATTTCTTGGGTCCGCTTCTTCAACTGCCACACTTCACTAGAGTCCCTTTATACCCAGAGTAACGACAACTCGATTATCTGCTGACTGGCAGCCGACCTTGGCTGGCCATGGAGGCCGAAACTAGTGCACTCAAACGAACGATATTGGGGATAAGGATCAGGAATCCTGCGATGTCTGTCACACAGAAACAACAACATCAACAAATTGATCAATTAAAAAGAAAATGAGATTGGTTTGTGAATAATTTCTTAATCTATTTTCATTTTGGACCGATGGCAATAACAATTTACTCTTGATAAACCACAATTAGGTAATATTTTCATTATTCTTGTTCACATACGAGGTACCGCCATCTTGGTGCACTAGTTTCGGCCTCCATGAGCGAGAACCAATCAAATTGGATTTTTTTTTAGGCCACTTTCAGCCCAATCCTGGCCCAACCAAAAGTGAGTTGTCGTTACTCTGGGTATAAAGGGACTCTACACTTCACTGCCATAGGTGATAATAGCTTGACAACCGAGTTATAAATCCTCTTCTTGTCGTCTTTGGAAATCCTTTGGTCCCAAAGGATCCCATTAAGCATGGCGATGGCTTTCCTTCCTAGAAGATTACGGTCCCGAATGGCCTGATCCAGCTTCCCATCCGAAGTCAGCTTCAGCGAACAATACAAGTACCTGGGGGTGAAGCTGACTTCGGAGTCTACTGTATATGATATTTTACCACCTTTTATAGATGCATTTAGTGGTGACGTCGCGGAGCGATATTGTTGGTTCGATATCTCGAAAGTCGAAATGTGCCCCAACAAACAAACATAAACTCCAAAATGAACAATTGATGAATGAATGCTAAAACTAGTCCAAAACTGAAACATTAATCCATGAGACCGAAAAATTATGAAAGCTAGTTATTTTCCAAAACGTTTGAGACCACATACACACGAATTGATAATATAATAAGCTATTGACATCATAGTACTTAGTCTTCGGACGAACGTTGTGTTCGTTTGTTGGGGCACATTTCAGCTTTCGAGATATTGAAATTAAATCGAGATGTGACGTCACACTAAATGCGTTTATAGCCAATGCACGGTGCCCCTGAACTCACTTTAAATGCGACTTTGTTGTACATCAAAAATTCAAGTTGGAGGTTGTAGTGGGGTACTCCCTGATGGGTTTTTTGGGCAATTTCGAAATAGGTTGTCGGAGCTCCTCGAAAAATAATCGCATTTTTGTGGTTTTTTAGGGTAAAATAGCAAAATTGGCCTCCGGGCGACAAATTAAACCCCCTCTCCCTCATCCTTGCCTTGACCGATCTGAATTTTTTAGTATGTTTTTACCTGGTATAAGATGGGACTTTTCTGAAATTTTCATGCCCATACAAATTTTTTTGCTCCCGCGGCAGCGTTGCCAAGTTGCGGACTCCAAAATATCGAATTTAATGATAAAATGAAGGTTTCGGAGTGTGATTTCCATTCAAAATCAAAAATTCAAATTGTAAGTTGTAGTAGGGTACTGCCTGATGGGGTTTTGGCCAATTTCGAAGTAGAGTGTTTGAGATTTTTGAAAAATAATCGAATTTTTGCGGTTTTTTAAGGGTAAAATAGCACACTGAGCACGGGGCGGCAAGTTGAAACCTTTTCTCTCTCATCCTTGCCGTGACCGATCTGAACTTTTAGTATGTATTAACCTGGTATAAGATGTGACTTTTCTGAAATTTTCATGCCCATACAACAAAATTTTTGCCCCCCGCGGCAGCGTTGCCAATTTGCGGACTCAAAAATATCGAATTTGATGATAAAATGAAGGTTTCGAGGTGTGATTTCCTCCAAAATTTCACGAAAAATGTGCAATCTGAGAGTTTTCGATAAGAAAAGGCATATTTGAACAATTTAGAGTTGCAGTGTTGCCAGCTTTTGATTTAAAATTCGTCAAAATGACCCAAATCGCGTTGCAACCTCGAGCGCTGGATTTTTATTTCGTTCAGAATTGGTTATTACGGTTCTTCTGTACTCTATGCATTTAGGTACCATGAAAATTATGCCATTACTTACTTGATGGGTGCAGCTAACTCAAAAAGAAGGCCGGATAAAGCGATGAGTCGGGGAAAACGAGCGGTTCGGGTTGACAGAAAGTTCTTAAATCTACTCCATCACCAGAAAGTAGAATTGAGAACTTTCTCCCACCCCCCAAACCTTATCCCTGTTGCAGTCAATCCTTTGAACATCTGATCTGAAATTTTGCCCCCGAATTTTTACCAAAAACATGAATAATAAAACACGTTTTTGTGCAAAAACACATCATGTTTTTGGTAAAAATTCGGGGCAAAATTTCAGATCAGATGTTCAAAGGATTGACTGCAACAGGGATAAGGTTTGGGGGTGGGAGAAAGTTCTCAAATTCTACTTTCTGGTGATGGAGTAGATTTAAGAACTTTCTGTCAACCCGAACCGCTCGTTTTCCCCCGACTCATCGCTTTATCCGGCCTCTCTTTTTGAGTTAGCTGCACCCATCAAGTAAGTAATGGCATAATTTTCATGGTACCTAAATGCATAGAGTACAGAAGAACCGTAATAACCAATTCTGAACGAAATAAAAATCCAGCGCTCGAGGTTGCAACGCGATTTGGGTCATTTTGACGAATTTTAAATCAAAAGCTGGCAACACTGCAACTCTAAATTGTTCAATATGCCTTTTCTTATCGAAAACTCTCAGATTGCACATTTTTCGTGAAATTTTGGAGGAAATCACACCTCGAAACCTTCATTTTATCATCAAATTCGATATTTTTGAGTCCGCAAATTGGCAACGCTGCCGCGGGGGCAAAAAATTTTGTATGGGCATGAAAATTTCAGAAAAGTCACATCTTATACCAGGTTAATACATACTAAAAGTTCAGATCGGTCACGGCAAGGATGAGAGAGAAAAGGTTCAACTTGCCGCCCCGTGCTCATGTGCTATTTTACCCTTAAAAAACCGCAAAAATTCGATTATTTTTCAAAAATCTCAAACACTCTACTTCGAAATTGGCCAAAACCCCATCAGGCAGTACCCTACTACAACTTACAATTTGAATTTTTGATTTTGAATGGAAATCACACTCCGAAACCTTCATTTTATCATTAAATTCGATATTTTGGAGTCCGCAACTTGGCAACGCTGCCGCGGGAGCAAAAAAATTTGTATGGGCATGAAAATTTCAGAAAAGTCCCATCTTATACCAGGTAAAAACATACTAAAAATTCAGATCGGTCAAGGCAAGGATGAGGGAGAGGGGGTTTAATTTGTCGCCCGGAGGCCAATTTTGCTATTTTACCCCTAAAAAACCACAAAAATGCGATTATTTTTCGAGGAGCTCCGACAACCTATTTCGAAATTGCCCAAAAACCCATCAGGGAGTACCCCACTACAACCTCCAACTTGAATTTTTGATGTACAACAAAGTCGCATTTAAAGTGAGTTCAGGGGCACCGTGAATGACGATGTTGTTGACCTTGCGTAGGCTAGCGGGGAAGATGAGTGTATACTTTAATTGGCAACCTCAGGGCCTTTTTAAAGAATCGATCAATTTGTTTAGGAGTGCAGTCGTTGGGAGAGGCATAACATTAAATCATCGCCGGGACCGGGCGGTAACCAGAAAACCATAAATCAGTCGTAGTCCGCCGAGACGCGGTTCTGGATAACCGTAGATGGTGTTTAAGCCGCACAAACTCTTGGCTCGAATAGATGAAGCCTTTTTGTTCTCTTTAAGATTTAACACTGAAAACTTTTAAGCCGCGATCCGCAGTGCCCTGACGGCTGGAAAGTTTTAAACACATTAGCGAGTTAAAGAAGGAGATCTTTTCGTGAGAGCACGTGCTTTTAAAAGACGCTTCAAATTTTAGTTGCTGCGACGACTTGCTGAGCATAATTTTACAGGAATCCGCGTCAAGTAGTTATATATTCTTCCGGGATATTCAGTCCAACTTTCTACTTGCTAAATTTCAAAGGTTCGATTCGTTCGCTCTCTGAATAATTACTCTTGAGAAGAGGTGAAATTTGTCAGGTATTGGAGAGTTTACCGATGGAGGGTTTCACTTGTAGTATCTGCCTAATTTTCCAATTACTTTTAATAATAACTGGACCGCCTGGACCGCGTTTAACAGAAAGGAACCAAGCAACATCAGCTATTGCCAGATTTAACAGGGCAATTTCATTTTTTACGAGAGAATGTTTGTGCGCGGATTTCTATGAAAATGTTGAGGAATTTGCTTCATACTATGGAGAAAATTTACTGAAATTTGCACAAAAATTCGCAGAACCGTTTTCATGTAAAATAAATAAATAGCCGGCCCGATTAAATTTGGCAATAGTTGATGTGGCTTGGTTCCTTTCTGTTTAACGCGGTCCAATTGTATTTACATTTAAGGGTTTTGGAGGACAAAGCGCAGATTTTGAAAAAATTAAGATATACGTGATTTCGAGTGAAACTAGTCATAATGTATATTCTATGAAAAATTTGCTCCCAAATTCCAATTTTTAAGCATCAGAAAGTCAGTTAAAACAAATAAGGTCAACAGACTACTGTTCCCACGACCGAAGTTCTGTTCTCACAACAGAAAAATTCTGTAAGTGTAACAAAGAAACTGCAGGAGCCTTGTGGACAAAAGGTTTTGTCGTTAGCACCATCTATTTTTTTCTGTGTAGGGAACTCATTTGGCAAATAATCGAACTGTTGGTTCATAAACGTATGCAAAAGACGTACCCCCTAATTGCCTCTTCGTTTGAAATGCTTCTGTTTCATCTTTTTGTGACTTCAGATCAATGAATTGAATCGTCGCCGCGCCGTCAGATAGCTCTTGTCGCTGCCTCAAACGTGTAGATGGTCGAGAAAGATAAAACGCCTTCAATAATTTGGGTATGCAATGCGGACATCCATCATGCGCGAATAGTTGTATCCTGGCGCCGCGGTACTGGTGGACGCGTCGCATCTTCGTTAGGTTTCTCTTTTTGGCATTTCTCTCGGAAAATATGCTTTTTTCCCGTTGCTGACTCGAGAGGGTCTTCAATTTTTTCATGAAGAATTATATTAAAGACTTTGAAGAAATATGCGAAAGAAGAAAGAATCATTTCAAACCGTTTGAAACGACGTTTCAACGTTTGATCGTTTTTCTCGATCGACGTTTGAATCAAACGTCGATGAATGAATAAATTATGTGTCCTGGTTTTGCAATGGACTGCTAGACAAGGTGAAAGTTTTAGCATCACTGGGCGTGTTTCCTAATCAAAATATCTTGTAAAACTGGTTAAAACCTGAAACCTTAACCCAATAATTTGATAAGTTTCAATGGGTCACAATAATTGATATCCTCACCGAATTCATTATTCATCTCAAATACAGCTTGATAGTAGGTGAAGAGGCGGATTTCTTATGCATAATCATCGTACATGTCCGTCATGTTTTTCTCATGTCTCTTTGGTTAAGTTAGGCCACCCTAAAGTCCGTTGCAAGGAAAAACAGTGTCAAAATCTTCAATTTCCCAGATTTTGCTCTGGTACGGTGACACACAGTTGCTGTGCTGCCGTGGCAAGGAAAAACGCCGTATGAACCTTCAGGCGTTGCCAAACCTTTGATGAAACACAAATTTCCTGGTAAACTTATGAATATTTTCCTTCCAATTTTTCAGATAATTTTGTTCGCAATTTCACCTAAAGTTCCTGAAAATTTCAAGGAAAAATATTCATAACTTTCCTCAAAAATAAACATTTTATCGAAGGAAATTTGTCAACTCTCGAATGTTCATACGCGGCGTTCATCCTTAGTGCGGCAGTGTGGGGATGGTATTTGCATTTAAAACACTACAGTTATCGCGCACCGACAGAATCTTAATTTAATTAAAAAGATCTAAAGTAGAAATGAGGAAGATTCAAGAAAAAGATGAAGAATGACAAAGCAGACATAACGTGACTCGACCAATTTCCGTCCTCTATTTTCGAAGAATTTGTGCCACTAATGAATTTCGAACTTTCATCAGGTTGGCTCCCTAATTCGAGTTATTAAACCTGAAAAACTGACAAATTTCTCGCGGCGAAAACAAACGGAGCCCTCCGTTCTCATTTTTAACAGCGGATTAATTCAAGGCCCAAACGGCGTTTAGCTTTGAGCCTGCGGTTTAATAAAATCCACAGTGCAATATGCAACACTTGCCGCGTGCAACTCCGAATACGGTAATGCAGTTTTATTAACTTATGCATCAAGTTGTTTCAAGTTGCCCGGATAATAAATTAAAATTTAAATAAAGTGAGGGCACCGGAGCGGAGGCTCCCAAGTCGGACCTGCTTTCTTGAATTTATCTCGCTCAAGTATTTTTCATTAGCCGCCAGGCCGCATCGCGCCCGCGGCTTCCCAGAAGCGAGAACTATGCTCATGTGCTGAGTAAGAACGTAGTATGAGCCTTCAGGCCTTGACAAAGTTCCTTCGGTAAAATTGACTTTACAAGGTAACTAGGGGGCTACGCCCCCTGGCCGCTACGCGGCCCGACCCCCTGAGGGCGCTCCGCGCCATCAATGGGCCGCTTCGCGGCCCTATTTGTTACCCTCCTATCAGTGTTAGTTTTATTTTTTCCCTAAAAAAATACGATATGAGGTATACTTTAATTTTAAACTTTACTTTGAAAATACTTTAATATCAAAAGGACGCGTTTTGGAATGACTGCTTGATGAAATATTGCAATGAAAACGATGTACAGTGAAAGTCAGGTAATAATTAAGACTTCATGAGTCGGGGATCGAACCCACACTGTGATCAAAGCGGACGCATTCTACGTCTTAGACGACTCGGCCACCGCTCGACATGATATCGAGGTGCGAATCTTGTGTAGATAAGTGTAGAGCTGATGCGCAGGCTACCCAGCTACTACGCAACCTCCTCGACCATTGCGCATCCTCCCGCGCATAGCGGTAGCAGTACTGGAGCATTCTGTAAACTCACACACTTTTATAACGTGATTTTAAAAAAACCTGGGTCCTTTTTTCCAAAATCTGATTGCAGCGGGCTCATCTAGGGCCTATTACCTGTCGATTTACGCAAAAAATCATGGAAATCGGCCGGTAGAACGCTCAAACGAACTATGACAAAAAGTATAAATTTACATTGTTTAAATGGGAGAATTCGCAACATTTACCACGTAATATAAAAAAACCTGGCCATATTTTGAAAATCTGAAAAAGTTGGCTATCTAGAGGCAATTGCCCGTCGATAGCCGCAAAAATCATGAAAATCGGCCCGGTAGAACGCTGGAACTAAGCGTTACCAGTTTCGCAAAATTAGGAGGTCTCGGAGCTTCTATACTATAAGCTCCGAGACCTCCTAATTTTGCGAAACTGGTAACGCTTAGTTCCAGCGTTCTACCGGCCGATTTTTATGATTTTTGCGGCTATCGACGGGCAATTGTCTCTAGATAAGCCAACTCTTTTCAGATTTTCAAAATATGGCCCAGGTTTTTTTATATTACATGGTAAATTGCGAATTCTCCCATTTAAACAATGTAAATTTATACTTTTTGTCATAGTTCGTTTGAGCGTTCTACCGGCCGATTTCCAAGTTTTTTGCGTAATCGACGGGTAATAGGCCCTAGATGAGCCCGCTCTATTCAGATTTTGGAAATAGGACCCAGGTTTTTTTACAATCACGTTATAAAAGTGAGTGAATTTTCAGAATGCTCCGAGACTGCTACCGCTATGCGCGGGAGGATGCGCAGTGGTCGAGGAGGTTGCGCAGTAGCTGTGTAGCCTGCGCATCAGCTCTACACTTATCTACACAAGATTCGCACTATCTTCCTCAAGACGAGCGGTGGCCGAGTCGTCAAAGACGTCGAATGCGTCCACTCTGATCATGGTGTGGGTTCGATCCCCGTCTCCTGAATTCTTATTATTACCTGATTATCAATGTTCGTTGTTTTACTGCAATATTTCATCAAGCAGTCATTCCAAAACGCGTCCTTTTAGACTTCAAAAAAAAATTGTTTCTTATTCATCAAAACCAAAATTATTCATTCTAAAAGTAAAGTATACCTCATATCGTAATTTTTTTTAGGGAAAAAATAAAACTAACACGATAGGAGGGTAAAAATAGGGCCGCAGAAGCGGCCCAATGATGGCGCGGAGCGCCTTCAGGGGGTTGGGCCGCGTAAGCGGCCAGGGGCATAGCCCCCTAGTATAGTATAGATATAGATGGAGACTTTGCATGCAGATTTGTTAGTGCTTCATCACTGAAGAGCTTGCTATTGCCAAATTTAACTGGGCAAGTCAATTTTTTACGAGAGAACGTTTGTGCGGATTCCTTTGAAAATTTTAAGGAATTTGCTTCGTATTATGGAGAGAATTCACTGAAATTCGCACCAAAATCCGCCCAACCGTTTTCATGTAAAAAATTAATTCGCCCAATTAAATTTGGCAATAGCTGATGTGGCTTGGCTCCTTTCTGTTTAACGCGGTCCAATTCAAGGCCCAAACGGCGTTTAGCTTTGAGCCTGCGGTTTAATAAAATCCACAGTGCAATATGCAACACTTGCCGCGTGCAACTCCGAATACGGTAATGCAGTTTTATTAACTTATGCATCAAGTTGTTTCAAGTTGCCCGGATAATAAATTAAAATTTAAATAAAGTGAGGGCACCGGAGCGGAGGCTCCCAAGTCGGACCTGCTTTCTTGAATTTATCTCGCTCAAGTATTTTTCATTAGCCGCCAGGCCGCATCGCGCCCGCGGTTTCCCAGAAGCGAGAACTATGCTCATGTGCTGAGTAAGAACGTAGTATGAGCCTTCAGGCCTTGACAAAGTTCCTTCGGTAAAATTGACTTTACAAGGTAATGGAGAATTTGCATGCACATTTTTCATTGCTTCATCTGAAAGTGCTTAAAGAGCTGATCTCACAGTATTTTTTATAATTTTTTTCCGATATGGGAAATAGTATAAAAATTGATTTAAAAGTGAGAAAATGCACCGCCTAATGGCGTCATCCGGCGGCATTTCCCATTTAAACACACGCATTTCAGCAGATTCGATCATTTTGTCATATCTCCTCCAACAGTTGTTCCATTCATGAACCAAGGGTATCCTCGTGTTCAGTTCACTCAGTAGCTTCCACTTAAACTTGAAATTCATCAAATTTCAGACACCTGCAAATTCTCTATTTGTGAATATTTTTTCTCCAGGTTCAGTGTATTCGCAATTTCTATCTAAAGTATCTAAAAATTTCGAAGAAAAACACTCCCAAATGAATAGTTAATCGCGATAAATATGGCAACCGTCGAATTTTCATACTGCGTTTTTCCTTAACATGGCAGTATGCACTGCCGCGCTAAAAAAATACGCCGTACATACATTCGGATATTGCCAAATTTCCTTGGAATCGCCACGAATTCTCGGCGTGGATATTATTATCTTAATTTTTCAGAGATTCGATTTGAGGGTCGAGAGGTTCTCGATTTGGACGTATTTATGCGAAATGGAACTATGTGCAAGTGGAAAGATGGATGGGGTGTGCTCGTTATTGCTCGGGGCTTAAGAATGATTGGGGCTTTAAAAGCGCCAGTGACGTCAGCTGCAACCTACGAGGAGGCACGACGGGATATCGGTGGCGGGACTCTTTAACTCATGAGCCCTGTCCACAACGTTCTTGCCACATGCCCACGGCTCACGAGTTAGCGCTCAGTTCCTTTTGATTTAATGTCAAATCCCGCTTTTCCATTTTCTCAAAAGGAACTATATCCACTGACCACATTGTTTCTTATCCAGCTTCCACGAGCACACCCCATCTTTCCACTTGCGCATAGTTTCTTTCAGCATAAATACGTCCATTTGATCTGAAGTATCTAAAAATTTCAAGGAAAAATATTCACGACTTTCCTCAAGATTAAATATTTCTTGAGAGGAAATATGGCAACTTTCCAATGTTCATACGGTGTTTTGTCCATAGCACGGCAGTATGCGGCTCGTCGCCCTCATGAACCCTGCATGCCGTGCGGATAATAATATACAATTTCAAGTTTTAATTATACTCATGCACGTCGTGCCGCCTCCCGCGTGGGCCAAGTTGAAAAAGTTGAAAGACTAGGTTTTGGTAGTCGAGCCACCCGACCGACCCCCTCCTCCCCTCCCCCGCCGCGCCTTCACCACCCCCTCGAAACCGATCCCTCCGACTCACAGTGCGGCACTCCGTGGACAAAAATCGAAAAAGTCATCAAAAATTTTTTTTTGAAAACGCACAATTTTTCTTGATATTCATGGTGAGGAACGTTTTTCTGACAAGGAATGATAGTTTATTTGTGATTTTCATTCGTAGATCACCATGGATAAGCGGGAAAAGTTGAAGGAAAAATCTCGGGAATGAACTTCCCCATTGAAAACATATGGGGAAAAGACAAAAAACTTAAAATGACTTTTCTCGAGAAATACTCAAAATACTCCTAGATGTTAACATTTTCTTATTCCTTATGTATCCTACTTTGATCGTGCCAAAGGGTTTTCCTATGTTGCTGCTAATATCTTTGTTATAAGAAGTTAAAGTTTGGGTATTTGACGTTGATTTTACATTGCTAACATAGGGCTGATTCGAGGTTGCCAACTTTAGATGGACTTTTCTCGAGAAATACGCAAAATACTCCTGGACGTTAACATTTTCTTATTCCTTAGGTATCATACTTTGACCGTGCCAAAGGATTTTCCTATGTTGCTGCTAATAATTTTTTTATAAGAACTTTAAATTTGAGTAATAAGTGCATGCGTGGATTTTACATGGGTAGCATAGGGCTTATTCGAGGTTGCCAACTTTAGATGGACTTTTCTCGAGAAATACGCAAAATACTCCTGGACGTTAACATTTTCTTATTCCTTAGGTATCATACTTTGACCGTGCCAAAGGATTTTCCTATGTTGCTGCTAATAATTTTTTTATAAGAACTTTAAATTTGAGTAATAAGTGCATGCGTGGATTTTACATGGGTAGCATAGGGCTTATTCGAGGTTGCCAACTTTAGATGGACTTTTCTCGAGAAATACGCAAAATACTCCTGGACGTTAACATTTTCTTATTCCTTAGGTATCATACTTTGACCGTGCCAAAGGATTTTCCTATGTTGCTGCTAATAATTTTTTTATAAGAACTTTAAATTTGAGTAATAAGTGCATGCGTGGATTTTACATGGGTAGCATAGGGCTTATTCGAGGTTGCCAACTTTAGATGGACTTTTCTCGAGAAATACGCAAAATATCCTGAGATATTAGCATTTTCTTATTCCTTATATGTCCTAGAATGACTGTGCCAAAGGATTTTCCTATGTTGCTGCTAATAATTTTTTTATAAGAACTTTAAATTTGAGTAATAAGTGCATACGTGGATTTTACATGGGTAGCATAGGGCTTATTCGAGGTTGCCAACTTCAAATGGACTTTTCTCGAGAAATACGCAAAATATCCTGAGATATTAGCATTTTCTTATTCCTTATATGTCCTAGAATGACTGTGCCAAAGGATTTTCCTATGTTGCTGCTACTTTCTTTGTTATTTGAAGTTAAGTGTTATGTTTTCAACCTAAAATGCATCAATTTTTGAAGGCGGCAACATAGTATGGGTTTTCCCATGCGGGAATTCCCAAATCCCACTGGACAGCGTTCATGGTAAACAAAACAAAACATATCTTGTGTTTTGTTCGTCTCGCTTATCAATAGATACAATCGTATTTAGCCAATTTAGCTCAAATCATGTGCATGTGCCGAAGTAAATTCGCTCAGATTTAGCGAGAAAATTGTGATCCATTTCGTTCAGTTAACCGGAAGTGAAACGTAGAATAGCTAGCTCTAGAAATGTGTGTCTTGGGTGCAAATAAGTACTTGGAGATTCGTGGATTTCGTTGTTCATTCTTAACCATGGTAACAAATATTTACACCTTCTTATTCAAATGTATAAAGCTTCCAGACAAAGTGCGGATTTCTACCTTTACCCGGCAGAATGTATGATTTTCAATGTTCTCACTCTCAGTGAATTGAATGACCTGATATCTCAGGCCCCAAACGTTTTCCTCCCATAATTGAATGAAGTAAGGTTTCTCTATTGTTCAGGTAAAGTCTGCCTTTACAATTTACCTCCTTTCAGCAAGTGGAATTTCTTGATTAGTGAGTATTGACTGTTACGCTGAGGTCAGATAGTGCGGAACGTTAACAGTATAACCTCTAATTCTCATGAAAGCAAGATCCATTGCTCAATTCAATAGTAGCTGTAAAATTATTTAAACAAATGGCATGATCACATATTGTGCTTCAGCTTTGTTTAAAAATTTAGCAGTGATAATTCATCTATACCTACTTATCGTCACATTGAATACTGTGCGCGTTAATCAAGTCATGTTCGGTGCTTACCATCCTATACAGTTCTTAATCGTTCCTTAGTTTTTGAATCTCATAAAAGGCTGTGCTCCTGCTCGTTTTCAATCATTATGAGAATGAGTGAAATACTCCTGAATGTGGTGTGTGACTAAATACTTACTCTTGAGTATTTTTCCTTCTGGTTTGTCCTCAGGACACTTGCGTGGTGAGTTTCATTTTCTTTCTACTCAATAGAAAATTTATTTCCTCCTTTATATTTGAGCAAATCAGGGCCTGCATTTTGTTTCATTCAGGACCCTTAATTAGGAAGTTAGGTGTTTTAGTTTCCAATTTCTGCATTCTTAAAATTACCATTATTTCCTGCATATTCGTATCATGATGCCAACCATTATCAGTCTAGTCACGAATATATTCTCCTTGATGATTTGAGAGGGATTCTGTCATAATATGTCATGCCAAGATTTGACCCGTATTAAGTTAAAACTCATTTGCGCTGCAGCACCAATCCTATGATGTCATAATTTCTCATGTAGAATCAGCATTGCCCAAAGCGCAGAATGCTTAAGCGCATACGCAGAGGTTAAGAAAGTGCCTCCACGATGCTACATCACTAATTAATGGATTTAATTACCTACTCCTGCCACTGACTATACTTTGGCGTCAAATTAAGGGAAATATATTTCAGGCTGTTATTTCAGGCTGCATTCATTTGGCCAAAAACAACCGTTTTGGGAGATGGCATGTGTGCAGGTCACTTGGTTTGCAGTGTTCTTCATACAAGTCAGTGATGATTAGTGTGCTTTTGATTCATTTTAATGAATCATGCAGGTATGTGTATTTAGAAATCTGTAGAGGAACCAACTGTGACTTTGCTCATTCTATGATAAAGATCAAGATGGTATCTTTGGGGCATGGAATTATTATCCCTACAAAAATACAAAATAAATATTTAGTTATTTTTCACCCAACTTCAGTTTTCCTCATGAAGAATGAACAAATTGAAATCTTGTGGCTCATAATACTTACCTTATCCGTTTTATTCCAATTTTTCGTTACTTAATGAGGAGATTTTTTTTTTTTTTTTTTTTTTTTTTTTTTTTTTTTTTTTTTACTACCATACTGCTTTTAAAGCCATAACTTAAGTCCCAGAGAATTTTAGGTTGTAGAATTGGATTCTACGGGAAAAATTACATGGGAATTGACACCTCAAAGACCTGCATCCGTACAATTCAAATTTTGCATTATTGAGAGGATCATTTTGAGGTTTTTTGGCATCCATCTTGTATTTGAAGCCAAAATTTCAGTCCTAGAGAATTTTAGTTCGCAGAATTGGGTTCTATGGGAGAAATTACATACGAATTGATACCTGAAGGACCTGCATCCGTAGAATTCAAATTTTGCATTATTAAGAGGATCACTTTTAGCTTAGGTACTTGGCAGCCATCTTACTTTGGAGCCAAAATTTCAGTGTTAGAGAATTTTTGGCTTCAGAATCGGATTTTACGGGAGAATTTACAAAAGAATTAATACCTAAAAGACCTACATCCGAACAATTCAAAATTTGTATTATTGAGAGGATTATTTTGAGGTTTTTTGGCAGCCATCTTGTTTTTGAAGCCAAAATTTCAGTTCTAGGGAATTTTAGGTTGTAGAATTGGATTCTACGGGAAAAATTACATAGGAATTGACACCTCAAAGACCTGCATCCGTACAATTCAAATTTTGCATTATTGAGAGGATAATTTTGAGGGTTTTTTCGGCAGCCATCTTGTTTTTGAGGCCAAAATTCCAATCATAGAGAATTTTTGGCTTCAGAATCGGATTCTACGGCAAAAATTACTTCAGAATCAGCATTTTCTTGGGCCAATAATCCTTTTTTCATCGTTGTAACGATTTTTGTCCACATCGTCCATAAGCATGCCGCACTGTGCGACTGGGCGGCGCACAGTGGATCGAGTCAATGGGAGAAGCTGGACAAAATTTGGAAACTTCAAACGCTTATAACTCCGTTTATACAAAACTTTGACGTTCTAAAAGTGGTTTCACTGGTTTCCTCGTAGAATTGTCTCGTGGAAGCACCCCTTGAAGTTTAAAATGTGACGAAATAAATATGAAAATTTGCAGTTTTAGTAAAAAAATTAATGTTCGACCTCTCTAATTGACTCGATCCACCGTGCGCCGATAGAGATGGCTCGGAATTCTTTTCCCTCAAACAGATGCTTAAATGTTAAAAAAAGACGTTTAAAGAGCAGTTTAGGTAGATTTGGTTGATAATATGATACGCCAACCCTCAAAGAAAAGTACTCCGCCGAAAATTCAATTCCTGATTTATCAGTTACGTGCTTCTTCAAAGAAACCGCGTAGTTGGTTACCAATCAGTCAAGAAGCTGGACAAAATTTAGAAACTTTAAACGTAAATTTAGAAACTTTAGAAACGTATCTCCGTTTATACGAAACTTTGAGGTTCTAAAAGTGGTTCCACTGGTTTTCTCGTAAAATTTTCTCGTTAAAGCACCCCTTGAAGTTTAAAATATGACAAGATAAGCATCAAAATTTGCAGTTTTGGTCAAAAGTTTCATGTGCGACCTCTCTAATTGAATCGGTCCACTGTGCGCCTTTGCGCGCCTGCTGGCTTCTCCCCGCCAACTTTGGCCGCTTCCGCCTACGCCGAAAACACGACGGTCAAAACATCAAAAGTTTCTGGGCTGCTGCGATTTCGCGATTCCATCATTCGGGAGCGCATTGCGCTTTTACCACTTGAGTGACCTCGGGTCGGGTCGGGCTGAATCAAGGGTCTCGCCGAATTTAATAACCCTCCGTCGATGATTGAGGTCCTGACCGGATCTCCTCGCCGAGCGGCTCGGCAGTAGCTCCTTCCCCTCCTTCGAATGCAACCCGCGATGACCTTCCGACATCATCAGTTTTCACCTCATGGCCCTCGTTCACGCCCTCTCGAACTCGATGCATGCCTCCGAATATGGATAATCCAGAGGATTTCGTCGGCGTAGCCTGCAATCCTGCATAGGCTCTCAGAAATGCATTTGAAAGTTTGTGTCCGTTGCACAGCTAACTGAGTGCACGTTTCATACGTAAAAGCGTACGAAAATCGTTGCCTCTCTGACCCAAGAGCGCATTTTATGTGCACGTAAGCTGTGAGCTCTGCACTGGAAAAAAACTCATTGGATTTAGAGTCCAGACTCTTGAAAACATTGACAAGAAAATATACTCTTGATTCAATCGGATTTTTGCTTGAATCAAAACGAAATCCGCTTAAATTAAGAGGCTTGGTTCTTAATTTAAGCTAGATTCTGATTGAATCAAGAGTGCTTTTTCTTGTCGATGTTTTTAAGAGTCTGGACTCTAGAGCCGATGTGTTTTTTTTTTTTTTTTTTTTTTTTCAGTGTGTTTTACCATATAAATTCATGCTTCCTGGGGCTCATGCGAAAATCGAGATGTGCAATCTTGCGTTAGAGGAGGGACGAAATCATGTTGAGTATATCAAATAGACGTATTTCTACTAAAAAGAACGAGAAACGGGTGGAAAAGAAGGAGTGTGCTCGTTAGTTAAGGGCCGTAAGAATGAACGGGAATCATAAAGCGCCAGTGACGTCATCGTCGACGACGGAGAACCAATCGGGGACAGGAACGCTCTTTCTTATGAGCCCTCAAGCTTCCACAAGACGTCACAAGTGTATTGGATCCGTTCCTGCGTAAAAGTGACCGTTTTGAAAATCCGAATTTTGGAGCGTTCTAAAGTTGCTCTTTTGGGGGTTTTCGGTGGTCAAAAAACTCCGAAAAAATTCCTGTGACATCAAGATCCTTAGTTCTCTCGATACAAGCAATAAAAAAGTGTGCAACAGGCCAATTATAAGGGAACAACCGTCATCAGCCATTTTTCGATTGTTGGCCTTCCTATTAGGTGGATAATGAGCTTCGGGTTACCTATAATCCGGTGTGCTAAGGAAGAACACAACATGGAGATTCGAGAGTTGCCAAATTTCCTCCTATAAAATGTTCATTTTTGAGGAATATTATGAATACTCTCCCTTGAAATTTTCAGGAACTTTAGATGAAATTGCGAACAAAATTTTCTGAAAAGTTGTAAGGAAAATATTCACAAAGTCTACCAGGAAATCCATATTTTATCAAAGGACATTTGGCAACGCCTGAAGGTTCATACGGCGTTTTCCTTAGCACGGCAGTAATGAGCCAATCAAGTTTGCTAAACTTCGGTATGTTTGCAAACGAAGTACCCAACTCGTTGTTCAACATCCACCTATTAGGTAGGACCTCAGTGCAATGTTGAAGTCCCGAGAGTAAAAGCTCCACCATTGCCAAGATACCGATGGACGGTCTCTCGGGTCCTGAGACCTACCGTTTCTGCGATCCGCTGAGACGTAAGTTAGTTAGTGAAAGTGCGGCGTAGCGTTCTCTGCGATATATCGATTGATCTGCTATTTGAACCTATGAAAAAGGATCGATAAACAGGATAAACTTTAATAATCGATTCTTTACCATAGCTCTAAATGGGGGAAATATCGATAATTGCTCATTTAGGCCTGGTAGTGAGTGAGACAATCAATATAAGTCTCGTTCATTAGTATAGTTTATCTGAACACGTCTAAAATGTTTCAGACCTGATGAAAAATCTGACAGAAAATAATCGAACGGACTTGGAAAAACAAAACAAAATGAAGAGAACGTAAATATTAGATAATTCTAATGGTTTAATAAATTTTATAAAGATAAAAGGGAAATTTTCATTTCTCGTTCAATCTTAAAGTTTTCAGAGCATCAGAGGATGGAGGGATGCTATTATAAGATGATGTAAACGGGCGGAAGTCGGGGGGGGGGGGGGGGGAGCGATACGCCGAAATAACTTAGTTTTCATTAGGCATCGGGCCGGCCGGGATCTCTCTATCGTAGTGGCAATAATTAAAAGACTCGGGAACCTTGCAGAATAAATAATCCAACACCACCTAAAACCTAAAATGGACGATTTTATCAACAAAGTTTATTTAAATTCAATTTGCTTTGAAAACGCTTTGCGCTAGCTTTAAATGGGAGTTGGGGGCGTCGTTAGAAGATTTACGGAATAAATTATCTATCCGTTGGGAAGTTAAATGAACTTAGAGCGAGGTCAAACAGTTTGCATTTGTGCCAAGGTAAAAGGCTTTGAAAGAGATTAAGGTCCGAGGGACGCTGGAAATGCGAGAGCTTTTAGTCGGGCGATGCATGCAATGAATGTTTGCGAATGAAAAAAAAAAAAAAAAAAAAAACTACCGAAAAGTAGGAATGAGCTTTTGACTGAGATATAATTGAACACATATCGTGCGACGGCGAACACAACGAACTGAATTCAAACATGGTGCTCTTTTATTACTAACTGTAGCTACTCACAATTGGACGCATTTATGCTAAAAGGAACTATAATCATGGGGTTTGTATATCACATAGTTCCTTTTAGCATAAATGCGTCCATTTGCTCCATGCGATCCTCATCATGAACAAGGCCAGTCAATTTTTTAGTTATAATAGAATGATAGAAAATGTAAGTACTCTCATATGGACTACATAATGCAATGCGGAACTATAATTTCTGCCTCTTCTATAAAAACATTTATGTGTATAGGGAAACTAATGGTACATACGTTGCTTCTAACTGAGCCATGAATTATAGTTCCTAATTGCAAAATGTAGTCTATATATCGTCGCCTTTTGGACGAAGAAACGTAACTCCATTCCAAGTTTGCAAAATTGACTCGAACAATTTAATTTTTAAAAAATGTACCTGTGCAATTTTCGTCCAAAATTTTTCTGGTTTATGCATGAAATCAGAGGAAAAATTGGACGCATTCCTGTCAAACGAAACTATGTGCATTATGAAGTGAGCACTGTTATGCATGTATTCTTAGGGGTCTCAGGGCTCTTGTCTTAATGCACATAGTTCCGTTTGATAGAAGTACGTCCAATTAGTAAAATTTTCAGTTAAAAATGCCGAAGATTCTCCTGAAAAAAAAATTCAATATGCGAGGGAAAGTTTGGAAACATCGAGATGATGATACGTTCTTTCGTGAGGAAAACGACGATATGTTTCCTTTTCAGAATTTCACGTAGAGCACTAATCCTATAATGATAATAACTTACATTACCTCCAAAACAAGATAATATTGTTTAATTCAGCATTAGTTGCGGAAAATTTGAATTTTCTCGCTCGCAAGAAAAATAAGTGTCAACATGAATGAAATTGCACACTGTACACCGGTTTTAGCAGGATTCTCAATCGAGTATTGTTCCTTTTCCACTCTGCGTTCTTTAAAGTGTAAACAACTTGCTGATCCCAGACGTTTGAAGTTATCTTAGTGTCACACTGCAAAGACGGTCACGTTAACGTTAAGAGTGCCATGCGATTCAACTCAAGTAAATCATCGTATTTTCTATGAGTCGATTGAGAATTCATTGCTTGATAGAAATAAATAGCCTCGAAAGTTCTATCAATTAAAGTCGTAGAAATAGTGTGTGCGGATTCAGTATTTGGGCGCCTTCAATTCGGGTGATACTTCCAGCTTCACCGGAGAGTTAGTTTAGTTGCGTGACCCAACTAAACCCAACCTGGCTCTGTTGCGATCGGTTCTCAAGCTTTGTGACTGCTCAGATTTATAAAATTCGGGCATAGTCAATTACTTCAAAGACAAAATTTGTTCCAACGTTCCGGAATTACTATTGATGCATTATTTTCTGCACAGAAACTAATCAATTTTTTTTTATTTATTTTTTTTTTAAAGTTCTCCGTGGAATTGAGTTCCATAGATACAAACTGAGATACGCACTTACGTCAGAGGATCGACGATACACTGAAAAAAAAAGATTGGTAGAATTTACCATTCCTTCACGCTGTATTTCACACAGCGTTAATTCAGAGTGAATTCTGCCAGAAGAACGGTAAACGTTACTGTATACTGGTACAGGTAACCATTCCTCTGGCAGAATCGACTTGAAGCTAGGTAGAATTTACCATTCCTTCACGCTGTGTGAAATACAGCGTGAGGGAATGGTAAATTCTGCCAATCTTCTTTTTCAGTGTACGTGGTATCGAATCTCCTACGTGGATAAGGTGTTCTCAGGGTTAAACCTGAAGTAGTAGTTCCTTATTGCAAAATTAAGTCCAATTAAGGTTTCATATTGAACTGTAAAAAATGAAACTAACTGGAACCGGTGCATACGAGTAATATGAAATTTACTGAAATGACGGTGCAACGGTGAAGGTTGGTTCCTCGCGAGTAGTGTGCTAACTTGAATGATAAAATCCGACACAGACGGTCACGCGATCGCAGAATCAAAACGAGGCATTTCACGGTAATTCAGTTGGCTGAGTGGAAGCTCAAGTTTCTGGGAGTATAATGTAGGGGAACTGCAGCAATGCAGCACTAATCCATTTTCAAAGTTTACTCCAAGTTAGGGCATTGAGCGCTAAGTTTGAGCGACTTAAGTCTAAACATGGAACAGCTCTGAGCGCAAGGAAGTATATTTATCTGATCGAGTCCCTTTTGTCACGTCCGAGCGATCGCTGCGACACCCATAAGTACCGATTAGATAACGGTTAAAGGATGGCCCGCAATGTAGCCAAATCGGACTACATTTTGAAATCAGGGACTGCTGTACGCTGCATATTATAACAGCAACGCACGCACCATAGGTGTCCACATGCAAATAGGTGTTTGCGTGAATGAGCCCAAAAATAGTAGTTTCTTACTGCAGAATGTTGTGTTGTAGAATTTTCAGGTGCCTGAAAATCGGTGAATTTCATGTTTAAAATGAAACCATTAAAAGAACTGATTGTGAGCTTGAGAATGGCTTAGTTTCTAAATTGAACGATTATTGGAGGAGATAAGGCAATGTTACCAAATCTTTTAAAATATATGTGACCGAGCTTGACTAGCTTAACGATGCCGCATTAATTCAAGAGCCCTGTCCACAACGCTGTCGTTTCATGCGCACGGCTCATGAGAACCGTATACAGTTGGCGCTTAGTTCCTTTTGATAAAGTGTAAAATCCCACTTTTCCATTTTACCAGAAGGAATCACGCCCACATTTACATTGTTTCTTACGCAGCTCGCCACGAGCACACCCCATCTTTCCCATCCGTCTTCAGTTCCTTCTAGCATAAATACGCCAATTTTTCCTTGTCATTTTCAAGAACTTTCTTTGAAATTGCGAACAAAATTATCTGAGAAATGGAAGAAAACAATTCATAAGTTTACCAGAAATTCGTGTCTAATCAAATGGAATTTTGCAACGCTTGAAGGTTCTTACGGCGCATAGCAGGTCGAGTCAATAGGAGAGGTCACACAAAATTTGGAAACTTTAAACGCTTACAACTCGTTTATGCAAAATTTTGAGGTTCTAAAAGTGGCCCACTGATTCCTGGTGAAGTTTTTTTACTTAGAAATCCCTTGAAATTTAAAATGTGACGAATTAAAAATAAAAATTTGCAGTTTTAGTGAAGAATCTCACGCCCGACCTCTCTAATTGTCTCGACCCACTGTGCCGCGTTTGTCCTCAGCAAGGCAGAGAAGAACTCTCACTTTTTGAGCCCACGCACTGAAAAAAAAAATCTCGGTGTATTTACTAAGAAAAGGGTAAAATTACCAAGGATTCAGGATTCTATTCGATCCCAGTTTTTTCTTGGTAAAATTACCATTTAAGGAATTGGTAATTTTACCGAGAAATCTTGGTAAAATTATTGACTTTCTCGGTAATTTTACTAGACCCCGGTAAAAACGCCAATATTTTTTATCGACTGTGATAGAATTACCGAGATAAAATGACAAAGTTACCGGGAATTGATTACCAATAAAAGTGGTATTCTTACCTGAAAAAACAGTAAAAATACCGGTTTTTAGGTAAGGTTACCAGTCTGTCTTGGTAAACTTACCAATAATTGGTAAAAAAGTGAAATGGTAAAGGTACCAACGGACCTTGGTAAAAACGCCAAGAATTTTTTTTCAGTGCGATATGCCACTGGTTAGCTTTGAACTGTAGTGTGAATTGCAAACAAAATTATCTGAGGAATGGAAGAATACCATTCATAAGTTTACCAAGGAATTCGTATTTTATCAAAGGCAATGTTGCAACGCCTAAAGGTTCATACGGTGTTTTACCTTAGCGCATCAGAGAAGAACTCCCACTTTTTGACCCCACGATGCCACTGGTAAGCTTTGAAAAGTCATTCGCTCGATTGAGCCGAGCGAATTCTTCTCAGGGGGCGCGAAGTTGGGCGAAACCGCCTTGACAGCTCATTATTCAAATGAAACCGCGGGTTGGATGAATGGGCTCGGGTCCGTGACTCGGAGGCCTCGATGAATCCGGCTTGCACTGCAAACTGCAATGCGGTTGCACCCGTGAAAAGGTGACACTCCGTCCTAAAGACAGCACCCCTGTCTCCGGCCATGGCTTTCATCCTTCCAGCCCCTCAGATTACTCCATAGTCATTGTTGACGCCAAAATCAAAATGAGCTCTGCGGAGAAAAAATTCTGTTTGAAAAACCTAAGGGGTTTCATTTGTTTTATGGCAAGAAAAATATTTTTTTTTTACTTATTCGTTTTTCCGTCTTACCTGTATGTTTTACCCTAATGGGGTTTCATTTGTTTTATGACAAGAAAAATAGTTTTTTTTTTACTTATTCGTTTTTCCGTCTTACCTATATGTTTTACCGATCTACTTCGATATAAAATGACAGGGTCGCAGTTTCCGAGGAAGGAAATTACATCCATTTATATCTTCTATTATTCGTAAGTTCAGAAAATGTAAACTCTCCAAAAATGTTTCGACGCGCTTTTTAAAATTACTCATAAACTCAAAGGCCTCTAAAATGCTCCAAATGAACTTCGGTTTAGCGGCGTTTTTCTACATCGTTATTCTATAAAGAGAACCAATCATTTATAACATTTTTTATGGGCATTTGATTTCATGGGTATTTTTAAAAAGCGCATCGAAACGTTTTAGGAGAGTTTATATTTCCTGAACGAAAAATAGAAAATACAAATTGATGAAAATTCCGCCCTTAGAAACTGCGACGCTGTGATTTTATATTGGAGAAGATCGGTAAAACATATGTAAGACGGAGAAACGAATAAGTAAAAAAAATCATTTTCACGCCAGAAAACAAATGAAAACCCAACAAAGTATTTTGAAACTAACATTTTTCTCCGTAGAGCTCTTACTTTGGTATTTTTGTTGCGTGACACCTCAAAATCAAATTTATCGTGATTTGTCAAACTCATGTTTCTTGTTTCATTAGGCCATACAGTATTTATAATCTGCCTGAATGCAACAAGTTTCATCGCGAGGGCGCAACGAGCCTTAATTGGACGTATTTCTATCAAACGGAACTATGTGCATAATGACGTGAGCCCTGTTACGCACATATTCTTATGGGTCTCAGGGCTCATTTCTTAATGCACATAGTTCCGTTTGACAGAAATACATCCAATTATCTATTACAGCTTATTGCAATTTAAGTTGATAGAAAAAAAAAAAAAACTACATAGCAGTTGATTTTTGAAACAAATTGATAGCCTGAGTACAAAACAACCTATCTCCGTTTGCAACGTTGCAGACTTCCTGTCATACTTCGTTGTCTCCTTGGAAAATTAGTCAACGTAATCTTTCGAAAACTTCTCTGTTTTTTTCTCCGTCCGCAAAATACTCTACAAATTTCAAGCAATGAAGTTAGCTCGTTTCTCCTCGAAAAAGTAAAAAACAACGGACATTTTGAAACACCGCAATCGAGATACGTGGTTTCGCAATTTAGCCATCGAAATATTACCCCTATCTTTTCGGTATAAAGGCAAACAAATGTACAAGGGCGCACTTTGTTTCGTAAAGTATTCTGAAGATGATACCCGCGAGATGACCAACTTTCCAAAGAATTTCCGTGGGAAGTGAAGTGTTAAAAGGAAAGGAAGCAGCGTCGTAAACGAGGAGCAAACCCAGGTGGGGGAGGTTTCCAAAAAGGACCCCGGCGCTGCGCTGGCACGGCGAGGAAGAAAAGAAAACTGCGATGCTGAAAAATGTTTTTGTCGCGAGTCAAACAAAAGAGCGGATAAATTATTCGGTGCCACTCGGGGAAACAGAGAAATTTACGGAATGAAGGAGGAACGAGGGTGTTAACGGGGTCGAGCAGCACAGGAAGAAATTGTAAACGGAAGGGACCAAGGGCGGGCGAAAGAAATGCGGAAGCACAAATTCGAAAGGTGTGCGGAGAGTATAATGTAAAATCCGAGTATGAGAAATCGGCAGAAGAATACTACCGCGCTATGGATAACGCCGTATAAACCCTCAGACGTTGCCAAATTCCCTTCGACTAATCATGAATTTTCGGAAAATTCGTGGACATTTTTCTCGCAATAGAGAATTTGCAGGTGTCCGAAATTGGACGGATTTCGTTTTTAGGTGGAAAGGTGGAAACTACTAAGTGAACTACACACGAGGATACCCTTACTTCATGAACTGAACAATTATTGAAGGAGATGTGATAAAATGATTTGATCTGCTAAAATACGTGCGTTTAAATGGAAAATGCCGCCAGATGACGTCACCGGCCGGCGAATTTACTCACTTTTAAATCTACTTTACAATTTCCCATATCAGAAAAAAATTTATAAAAATACTGTGAAATCTGCTCTTTAAGCGCTTTCAGATGAAGCAATAAAATATTTGCATGTAAATTCTCCATTGGACCGCGTTTAGCAGAAAGTAATCCAGCCGCATCAGCTGTTGCCAAATTTAACGGGGCTTTTTAATATCTTACAAGAGAACGTATGTGCAGTTTCCTTTGAAAATTCAAAGGAATCTGCTATTCATATGATGCAGAAAATTCACTGAAATTTGTACGAAAATCCGCTGAACCGTTTTCATGTAAAAAATTAAATTGCCCAATTAAATTTGACAATAGCTGGTATGGCTTGGCTCCTTTCTGCTTAACGCGGTCCAATTTGTCAGAGAGTTTAATTCGTAATTTGAGCTGAAGTTGTGTCCATTCATAGAGAGAGTTAAGATCCATCGGCTCTTGGATGTCACAAACCGGACTAAAGAGTCCATAGATTGAACGTTTTTCCTAGTTTTCCATAATCTTCCATCGACAGTCCCGAAGTCTTTTCTTCCATTCCGTCTCTCATCCTATTTGTTTCCTGGCGTACGTCTGATTCCTCGGTCCCATAGCAGGTTATAATCTTTGCAATCGGTGAAAATGTAATCTTTCCTCCGGGTTGTGACACTGTAAAGGCCTTAATTACAGGAGCCAATCAGAGATGGATTCCCCGTGTCTTTCCTCTCGGTACGTATAAAGGGACTCTATTCTAAAATGCCTGAACATTTTAAGGAAAAATCCTCCCGACTTTCCAGGAATATAAATATCTACTGAGAGGAAATTCGGCAATAGAGAAAAGAAAAGTCCAAAGAAGGTCCTTGATTGGGTTCCTCCTGGGAGAAAGCGCAGAGGGCGCCCAATGAGAGATCGAGGGGATGGGATTGGAGCAGAAATGTTAAGGTGCTCGATGCCCGAAGGGTTGTGGTTCGACAGGGGGCACTACTGCCGTGCTAAGGAAAAACGCCGTATGAACATTCGAGAGTTGCCAAATTTCCTTCAATACAAGGTTTATTTGTGAGGAAAGCTATTGCAAATTTTTCCTTGAAATTTTCAGGAGCTTTAGATTAAACTGCGAAGAAAATTATTTGAAGAATTGGAAGAAAAATATTCATATTACTAAGGAAATTCGTGATTTATCAAAGGAAAGTTGACAACGCCTGAAGGTTCATACGGCGTTTTTCCTCAGCACGGCAGTTTAGAAGTCAAGTGTTGTAGTAGAGCGCCAGGGAGTGCTGTGAAGCGACTTATGCGAGCAATATTGCCGACAATTTGGCAATATTTGAATGTTCATATGACGTTCTTCCTTAGCACAACAGAATAGGGAGCATACTAGAAGCAGAGCAGAATAGAAAGAGTATGTATATATAAGGCGTGTGGAGATGGGGTTGGGAGGTGAGGGGAGGGATTTGAGGGGAGGGATGTGAGGGTAGGGAGGTGAGGTGAGTGGGGGTGGGGGGGGGGCATCAGGCGGGAAGAGGAAACCGCGAGACACAACAAGGAACGGCGGAAAGAGAGATGGCATTGGTTCCTTTCAACATCCACCATCCAACAACAACAGGAGAATGCAAGATAGTCAAATCCGAGTGAATTAGTGCCGCTGAAAAAACCCGGGGCACGGGGTCTCCTCGTAATTACAACTTTCGCGGCGGGCGCGGCGGGTCGGGGTCTCGCGGAGGAATTTTGGAGCGGTTAAAATGTCCGGAATTCTGGGTCGTGGGGGGGGGGGGGGGGGGTGGAGCGAGACACCGGTTCCAAACAAAAACCGAGCGCGATCCTGAGTCCCGGCCCGGAGACGTTCATTGCCGTGCTATAGGGAAAAACCTCTTATGAACATTTGCACCTTGCCAAATTTCTCCCGTTAAAAGTTCATTTTTGGGATAAGTTGTGTACATGCAGCCTGCAAATAGTAAAATCTGAATTTTTCAAATGCCTCGGCAAGTAGTCAAATATTCTTACTCAGATTGTAATCCTGTTATTTTCTTAATTTCAGACAAAGTAATTCATCGCTCCTGTATGAAAAAATTCTCTGTAAAAATAAGCATCTTACAATAGTGTTTCATACGATTCTTAGCTCCTGGACGACCATTTCAAGATAAATGTTATAAATACATAATTTTTAAGATTTTATCATTTAAATAATTACGAAGCGTTTGAAAAAGAGGGAATAAGAGGAGTTCGTAAATTTGATGAGCTATTTTTCACAAAATATGGGAAACTTGTGAGCTCTACGCCAAAAATTTACAAAATTTCGGAAAATGTCGAAATTTAACTTTCGCCCAGGCATTTGATAAATGCCTAATTTTGTGAATTGCCCGCGAAATATATTTCTTTGAAATTCTCAGATACTTCAGATGAACTTCCGAGGAAATATTCCTGAATAATTGGGTAAACATATTCACAGGCTCCCCTGAAAATTCGTAATCTCTGAGAGGTAATTTGGCAACATACAAAGGTTCATACGGCCTTTTTCCTCAGCACGGGAGCTCATAATCAAAACCCCACATTGAAGCAGGAGCGAGACGCAATAATCTTTGTCTAAAATTAGTTGACTCATGAATATGAAAAACCGGTGTTGCGATTCGCCGAATTGTGACTCGAACAATGCCGCGAACCCCTCGACCGTGCGCTACGCAACTCCGCTACCCTGCATCATATTACCGTCTTCGCCTTTCGCCGCGTGCATAACTCACGACGTGCATCCGAGATAATGGCGAGACGTGAATGATCGATCATCGATATCTACCCATTTGAAGCTATGGTAAAGAATCGATTATGAAGGTTCTCGTTAGGAAACCCCTATTTATCGATTCTTTTCCAAAGGTTTAAACGAGAGATAAATCGATTTATCGCAAAGTACGCCTCGCTACTGATCCGGGAATCATTTTCCTTCGATCCTTTAGCATCTTTTTCGACGGAGAGACAGCACTTCGATCTTTTCTGCCCTCTTATCACCAAGGAGAGCAGCAGGCTAAATAATCATGGGGTCCAAAGGCTCAAATCAACACTACTCCACAGGAGAGCTTCACTGTCTCGCTAAGGTAAAAGGCTTGATTCCTTTGACATATCAAGAATTTTTGGGAAAATTTGTAAATATTTTTCCTCAAATTTCACAGATCTCAAGTGTCTGAAAATTTCAAGGATAAATATTCATATTTTCCCTCAAAAATAAACATTTTTGAAGGGGAAATTTGACAACATTGGAATGCTCATACAGCGTTTTTCCTTAGCAAGGCAGTATACTCAACTGGTGTCTTGAGTTCCTTCCAATTTTCAATCTTAAAATGTTTCATTGTGTGTCCAAAACGTGGCCACGTAAGCGTGTAGAAAATGAAACTTACTGTGGTGTCATTCCCAACATGAAATGGAAAAAGCCCCGATTATGAAGTCGAAAATAAAATTCGTCGATTTCCAATAATCTGACGTGGAAAAGTTTTCTATTGGATAGTAGCTTAAACGGCAAAAATCTAAGGTAGCGAAGTCCAAATTTGGATTCTGCGGTATGAAAAATGCAAAGGAATATGTTGGAAAGTTTGTTCCCAGACTTTGGAGGGTAACAGTAAAGATGAACTGGGCTATTTACACATTTTTAAATGAAATCTATTTCCCAATTGTTTCCCAAAAAGAGAAAGAGGCGAAGATATAATTATTTTAACTTCCGGTCTCCAGAATTGTATCATATGATTTTAAAGGCGCACTACAAAACCGTATTGGTTACAGATGCGGCATCTTGGATGGTCTTCTAGTGATGAAGTAAGAAAATCTACTTCTAAAAGAAGTCAGGGACGAGGAGATGATTTCTTTAGCTTCTTAGTTCCTGAAATTGTATAATATAATTCTAAAGGCGCGTCGTCCTACCCGAAAGATTATTGTGGTAGTTGCGTCTCGTAGGGCTTCTGAATGACATTTCCATAGTAGACAAGATGGCTATAAAGTAGAATCCATCCCTGTCGGTTAAATCAGCTACATTTTACAGCTCGTCGATTAAGAATTCATTGCTTGATAGAGATAAATAGCCTCGAAAGTTTTATCTATCAAAGTCGTATAAATAGTGTGTGCGGATACAGTATTTGCGCGCCTTCAATTCGGGTGATACTTCCAGCCTCACCGGAGAGTTAGTTTAGTTGCGTGACCCAACTAAACCCAACCTGGCTCTGTTGCGATCGGTTCTCGAGCTTTGTGACTGCTCAGATTTATAAAATTTGGGCACATTCAATTACTGCAAGCAAAGGCATTTGTTCCAACGTTCCAAGATTACTTTTTATATATTATTATTCACAATTATACGCACCAAATTGTTTTTATCGGAGTTCTCCATACTTTTTGTCACTTTCTAAGTATGGTAGGTAAATCCTACCTCGGCTCCTGCTTGATCGATTTTTATGAAACTTGGTCGCAAGGGATTTTTGTTTTCATAAGAAATTCGAATTTTTAGTCAAATTTTTACGATTCCAAAATCCAAGATGGTAGACGTGGTCGAAAGTACCATATTGGGTTTCCTGAAGTATCTATCCCTGCATCTAAAATATAATTTATTTTCTGTTCATTTTCGAAATCAATTTACCCTCAGCCAATATAGATCTCGACATGGGTGCGCTTTTCAACGATAATGTGTTGAAATCGCGTGTTTACTTCGTGTTCAATAATCTTCCTATCTTTCCATGCAGCCGTCGATATTCATAAGTCATGCTCATGTATTCATGATTAAAGGCACCCATTGAGTTGCCGATATTTTGCCGTTTATAAACTCACCCGACGTAGGTACGATACCGCGTGATAAAGCTCGGGAACCAATCGCAACAGAGCCAGATTGGGTTCAGTTGGGTCACGCAACTAAACTAACTCTCCGGTGAAGCTGGAAGTATCACCCGAATTGAAGGCGCGCAAATACTGTATCCGCACACACTATTTATACGACTTTGATAGATAAAACTTTCGAGGCTATTTATTTCTATCAAGCAATGAATTCTTAATCGACGAGGTGTAAAATGTAGCTGATTTAACCGACAGGGGATGGAATCTACTTTATAATTTTGACTTGCAAATATATTTTTCCAAAGGTAAATGATGCGTAAAGCATGATGCACACATTAAAAACCCGAAAAAATAACTCAGAAAACGAGACTGACGCAGTTCAAAAAACGCAAATTTGAAACGCCCCAGTTTCGAGTCGAATCGAAATGATATCATCCGGCACAAAACAGAAGCGAGCACTGGTTTCTAGGATTTCCTTTAAATGTCTTTCGTATTTTGTAATGTAATTTATTACGTCGTTTCATGTCTTTCGTCTCTTGTATGAAAACAAAAGGAGAGTCAAAACTGTATCTTCAGAATCAAAGAATCTAATCTCATTCATGTTATCTTTAGTACGAACCAGAAATAATTTCTCATTGATATACGTTTGATTCGAACAAAAATCAGGGTAACTAGACACTTCACCAAATCAATTTTACCCGATGCTTAGTTTGGCCGACAATAATGCAATCTAAGTTAAATTTTGACTGTGTTGCTTACGTAGTCGTTTAAACACCACTACAAATATAAGACAAACGGAGCCATCACAACATGGAAATAGAGTAAGAGATTGGACTCGTTTTGATGACGGCGCAGGGATACAACTATTCGTGCTTGATGCATGTCCGTGTCGTATCTGCAAAATTGAAGGCGCTATGGCACGAGGCGTGAACTCGCAATGCTTCGCTCTATGCTGCCAATGAGGTTTCGCTTTAATTCGAGAGAAAAGGTAAAAAAAAAGGCCCGATTACATCGCTCCTATATCTTCGGCTGTTTTACTACCAAAGCCCTTGAAGCACTACTACAAATAAGACAGAGACGGAACCAACACAACGTGAAAATAGAGCAAGGGAAAGGTCACGCGTTGATGACGGCGCAGGGATACAACTATTCATGCTTGATGGATGTCCGTGTTGTATCTGCAAAATTGAAGGTGCCAGGGCGTGAGGCGTGAGCTCACGATGCTCCATTCTTGGCTGCCAATGAACTGTCGCTCTGTTTTTGGAGAAAAGTTTTAAAAAACCAAACCCAAAACCATATCTCCTATCTTCGGCTGTGTTGATATTAGATTTTTTCATTTTGATGTCTTATTCTTTTTTCAAGTTGTATTTGTAGACCTAAATCTCAAGTTCGGATGCACCGGCCTCACAAAACATAAAACCTGGAGGCACGTGTTGTCAGCGATCCTTGAGTCAGTTTGACCCGGCCCGGCCATCTAAGGGTTAAATTTAATTGTTTAGCAAAATCTCAGCACCTATGTAATTGCTTGTAACTGGACTAAGTAAACTCATTTTAATCAATTACCATGTACTAAGTAAACTATTGGTTCAAAAAACATTTCATAAAAAAACTATCGGACACACTTAAAAATGGACGACAAAAACTTCGGACCAAAAAAAATTGGGTAAAGATTCTGGCCACCAAAATCAAAGTAAAATGAGAGAAGATAGCGACTTGCAGCCACACTTCACTGCCATCATTTTCCCGCCATTCTGGCGCATTTAA